>NC_081409.1:201625948-201665948 GCF_030272615.1 Cryptomeria japonica | reverse complement strand
TGAATGCTTTTTTTTGGCAACATGGTTTTTGCATGCACATAGCGAGTACACTCGATATAATTGGAAGGGACATATTTTTGCAACACGACTTATTATCATGCATTTGATGAGCTTTACAATTTTTGTTATTAGAGAACACTATTTGATAATTTTTTATGATATAATTATCGCATAACCTTTATGCTCATGAAGGTATTTTTTGATGATATACAATAGTATCACATTACGATTTTTGCGTCAATATAGTGGGTTCTGTTGATATAATTCGAAGGGACGTATTTTTATGGTATATAATCCCACCTTTTCATTTATTATCATGCATTTCAGTTGAAGTGATTATCATAAATCCATTATGTTCATCCATGCATTTTATGTGTAGACTAACAATTCTTAAAAATACAGGCTCGTGCTAGATCATTCGTCATTGACGAGACCCTCTCTTGGTGATGGTACATATTCCTTTGTGCATTAATGAGATTAAATTGTGGGTCTTGTTGTATTTATTATCATGAAGATGATTCAAATGCATGTGGCCAGGACACATCTGTAGTGGATCAAATTGTCATGACAGATGATCTATTGAATCAAACATTTGACATTGATAGTTAGGTAAATAGGTTAATGTTGGGCCTTCAACATCAACACCTGCTAGTCAAAGTGGTCAGCGAACTTTCACTCAGGTAACCTTGTCTATTTTGATTCATTAATGGTTTATAAAATAAAGTCAGTTAGATTTTGGCAATTGAATAACATTGTTTCATTTTCAGATGCTAACATCAGATGCACCTAATATTCTCTCCACAATGGAGCATGGTGTTCTCTAGCAGTAGCATCTTTGATGCTTTTGACAGTAGTATGAGTCAGATTAGTAAATTTCTAATTTGATGCTTCCCATAGGGCTTTGCAACTTTAGATTGTGAGTGTGCCCCTGTTACAAATGAATTGTACTTTAATCGACATAGATGGTCTATGATGGCTTTTTTGTAAGACTATATGGTTTTATTACATATATTGTACTTTAATCGACATATAACAATATCAAAGTGGTGGTTGGCATGAGCTTGAATAAGGTAAGTTGTATGCATCTTGAAGTTGAATATGATATGTTGTATACATCTTGAAGTTGAACTTTGATTAGACTTTGTCAGCATTTGATGAATCATAAATGTCATTTTATTATTAATCTTGTGAGTGTGAGGTGTAGGAATAAATATCAATTACTTTGAAAATCATGGATGGTTGTCCTCATATGATAACCACCAGATGGTTGTGCCTTATGAAGAAAAGCTAAACAGATAATAACTAATTGAGAACATCAATTCAAATCCATAATCTAGAGGATACTAATAACAAATCTTTGTATATTTATTTTTTCTAATAATGAAATAGGTACAACTGTATTGAGATAAAATGAAGCTTTTCTCTCATATGAAGATGTCACATTGGCAAATTGGTCTTTATTATAATACATAAGACATAAGTAAAATCAAAATGCTCTCGTCAAATCCTTCCAGATTCTATGTTAACTTGTGACTCATTAGTGTATGCTGGGAGAGGGAAGAGTGTGTGGCTTCAGGGTACAGTTTTGGACTTGAACCATATTACATAAATCTCAAGGCTTCAACTTGATTATCATTAAAGGTTTCTGATTGTTTACAAAATATCCCTTCATATCCCTTCATGGATGTCACATGCGTAGGGTATGACCCCGAGCGTCGGATCGAGTAGGGGGGGCAAAGCAGGAGCATGCGTAGCGTAATAATGCCTAACTGGACATGTCGGAGCTGACGGTTCGTCATCACGACGAGCAGAATGAGAAATCGGCCACGCAACAACATTCCATTGAGTGAGACTAGCGATTTTTTTGCCAACTGAAAAATTGCTGCCCTAATAAAACCGTAGGATAACTTGAAAAACCGAGATAGGCTTTTGTAGGGACCTCTCTCGTGGCATCATAGGTTCAAATGGATCGTTTGCAGGTGCCACAGATTCTGAGTTAGGGCCCATCAAAGTTTGAAAATTTTGAGCACTTAGGGCACTCAAGGGACGACGCCGGTAGGGTATGACCCCAAGCGTTCGATTGAGTGGGGGGGGTAAAATAGGAGCATGCGTAGGGTAATTATACCTAACTGGACATGTCAGAGCTGACGGTTCATCATTGCAATGAGCAGAACGAGAAATCGGCCACGCGATAACATTCCATTAAGTGAGACTGACGATTTTTTCGCCAACCGAAAAATTGCTGCCCTAATAAAATAGTAGGGCAACTTGAAAAACTGAGATAGGATTTTGTAGGGACCTCTCTCATGGCACCGTAGGTTCAAACGGATTGTTCGTAGGTGCCACGAATTCTGAGTTAGGGCCCATCAAAGTTTGACAATTTTGAGCACTTAGGGCCCTCAAGGGACGACGCCGGTAGGGTATGACCCTGAGCGTTTGATCGAGTGGGGGGGGAACAAAGGAGCATGTGTAGGGTAATAATGCCTATCTGGACATGTCAAAGCCGATGTTTTGTCATCGTGACGAGCAGAACGAGAAATCAGCCACACGACAACATTCCATTGAGTGAGACTAACGATTTTTTCGCCAACCGAAAAATTGCTGCCCTAATAAAACCATAGGGCAACTTGAAAAACCGAGATAGGCTTTTGTAGGGACCTCTCTCATGGCCCTGTAGGTTCAAACAGATTGTTCACAGGTGCCACAGATTTCGAGTTAGGGCCCATCAAAGTTTGACAATTTTGAGCACTTAGGGCGCTCAAGGGACGACGCCGGTAGGGTATGACCCCGAGTGTTCGATCAAGTGGGGGGGAAAAATAGGAGCATGCATAGGGTAATTATGCCTAACTAGACATGTCGAAGCCGATGGTTTGTCATCGCGATGAGCTGAACGAGAAATCGACCAGGCGACAACATTCCATTGAGTGAGACTGACGATTTTTTCGCCAACTGAAAAATTGCTGCCCTAATAAAACCGTAGGGCAACTTGAAATACCGAGATAGGCTTTTGTAGGGACCCCTCTCATGGCCCCGTAGGTTCAAACAGATTGTTTGCAGGTGCCACGGATTCTGAGTTAGGGCCCGTCAAAGTTTGACAATTTCGAGCACTTAGGGCGCTCAAGGGACGACGCCGGTAGGGTATGACCCTGAGCATTCGATCGAGTGGGGGGGAAAAATAGGAGCATGCATAGGGTAATTATGCCTAACTAGACATGTCGGAGCTGACGGTTCGTCATCGCGATGAGTTGAACGAGAAATTGGCCACGCGACAACATTCCATTGAGTGAGACTGACGATTTTTTCGCCAACCAAAAAATTGCTTCCCTAATAAAACCGTAGGGCAACTTGAAATACCGAGATAGGCTTTTGTAGGGACCCCTCTCATGGTCCCGTAGGTTCAAACTGCTAGTTCGCTGGTGCCACAGATTCTGAGTTAGGGCCCGTACGTGTTTGACAATTTTGAGCACTTAGGGCACGCAAGGGACGACGCCGGTAGGGTATGACCCTGAGTGTTCGATCGAGTGGGGGGGAAAAATAGGAGAATGCATAGGGTATTGTTCATTAAATGAATTGTATTGTTTTTTGAATGAATTTTATTGTATTGTTGATTAAATGAATTGTATTGTTCATTAAATAAATTGTATTGTATTGTTCATTAAATGAATTATATTGTTCATTATAAAAACAACACTTATGATGAAATGAAATGAATTGTATTATTCATTAAATAGCCATTATTAACCATTGTTAATTATTGGAATGAAGATTAAAGATTTCCATGATAACACCACACACAGATGAGCAACAATTTATATGATCGAATATCAACTTCTGTATATATAAAAATGTCGAATGATTACAAATGTATGTCCATACACAAATATGGCATAAACACCAACTGAAACAAAATGTATGTCTAAATACGTGAATGTATGTCCATATACAAAATATACATGCCAACTAGACATGTAAGCATCCCAAAACTATCTATAACATCCTAAGTTGTTGATGGATCATCAAAATCGATCCTCTTCGCCGCACTGCTCGGCTCTGAAGGATCCTGCACAATAAAAACAAACCACGATTAATATTAGTTATATTATGTAATTCACATTCGAAAAGTTAACATAAAAATGAACTATTTAATTGAACTATTCATGTTTACCTCATCTTCACGTTTTCTCTTCAGCTTTGCAAGACTCTTGATGTATATCTTTGGTAGAGGAGGTATGTTTTGAATATTTTGATACACAACCTATATATGTTCAGAAACATGAGATTGATACAAGTTAGCATATAATTGTCACTGATAATAACAAATTGTATCTACTAATCAAATAATAAAATAAACACACATCTACTCGAGGCATCTCATCTTCTTCTTCAGATATACTAGGTGTAGTCATCAAGGATGTGAATCCAAGAGTTCTCTGTATATATACACAACAAGTATATGAAACTATCAATCTATGTCTAGACATGTATAATCACTATAAGTTATTTAAACTATTCATTCAATCATATTTGCATTCAATTACCTTTCCCTTGTCTCTAATTGCACTACCAAATCCTAGATCACACTGCACCGCACTTGTGCTGCTTGTGCCCTACAAGAGTAAAATAAGATATACATGCAAGTTACTACATAATCTAATTAATACAAATATAAATGATGAGCATGTATGTACAATAAAATACAAACGACTAGGTGGAATAATATATGTACCGTCAAGCTATCGAGGCCAAATGAAATGGCCGACAAGGTGCCCTCCTGAATCTGTCTCAACTCATCCTTGGTCATCAACTGTTAAATAGACCATGTAAATACAAATTAGTACTTAATATTATCTAATTTATAAATATTTAATTAAAATATAACATGAACTGTGAAAACACAAATCTTACCAATACATCATCAATGTATGATGATGGTGCCTCCTCGCCTCTAGCATGTAAGGACTCCCCAGGGTATTCTCCAGTCTGTGTAATAACCTCTGGTGCATCATGCATCTCATGCACCTCATAATCTGCATTGTCCACAGCAGGATCAACAGGCTATCCAACTGGACCCAAGCATACGTGCCCACACATGACACAACTATGGGGCACGCATATGTGTGGAGCCAAGGATGACATGTCAGCACCACCCGATGCACCGCTACCATCAAAAGTAGGCTGAGCTACTGACGCAGCCTGAGAAACCAAAAGGCTACTCAAAGAGTGAATAGCCGATATGGTCCATGAAGCCGCCTCACAAATGATATTAGGATGTTGAACTGCAGGTGGGGGATCAACAGGAGGAGGGGGGACATATGGGCCCTAGACTACTCTGACTGCCCCAGGTCTATTTTGGGGCATACCTAAACCTACACCCTGGAAAGGTTGGATGTCAAAGTAGTTCACATGTTTGTGTAAAACAAACTCAGCATACAATTTTTTTTATGAAATAGAAGGGGATATCAAGATTGTTGTTGGGTGGTTTGTCGAAAACCATCCACCAACGATCCCAAAAGTTTTTCACAATCCCATCATTTGTGCACCATTTGATAGAAAGTTTTGTTTTTTTGGGATCTACAGGCTGACCAGTATGGGGATTGAAAAACAATGAGGCGATTTCGACTTTGGATATCTCAAGATCCTTGATATCCTTATACGATAAGCCATCTGCATATTTTTCCTTCATAGAATCTCGCCACAAAAGGGCGGCATCGTGCTCCTTAGTCATGGTTTCCATACTTTTTACGATCAACGTGAGAGGATCAAACAAAGGGTTTAGACGAGGGATCCTACGATATACTTCTGCAATCCCCCTCAATTCATTCAAATTTTGTGCAATCAAATCTTGAATTGAGGGGGGGTTTGGCAAATGAGGGTTTGGTTGTTGCAGTTGTGGTTGGTCAGTGTTTTCATTGTTATCCCCCATTTTTAACCTAATTGAATGTAAACAATTAAATTTAGCTAACAAATTTAAACAATTAGATATTTGATTTTTAAAAAACCTAGTTTTCATGAAAAAAAAACCATATTTTCAATGAAAAATCAAATAAACATTCACAAAAAATACAAAAAATGAATGAAAATGATTCAAAACGACAAAATTCTTACCTCTAAATCTATTTTTTAGCATTTTTTTGTCAAAAAACGGGATATCGGATGGAGCAGATATCGGATTTTGACAAATTTGCGTGACCCGTGAGTTAAAAATGACTCACGGGACTGTCACTGTCGAAATATAAAAGTCTTAGAAAATCGGATATCCGATTTCAACACTTAAATTATTTTTAAATAACATATATAATATATTATTATATTATATAATACACATTGTATTATATTATATATATTATAATATAATATAATATAATATTATATTATATAATATAATATTATATTATATTATATTATATTATATTATGTTATATTATATTATATATTATATAATATTGTATTATATTATATTATATATAATATAATACAATATTATATAATATATAATATAATAGAATATTATATTATATAATATAATATTATGTTATATATAATATAATAGAATATTATATTATATAATATAATATTATGTTATATATAATATAATATAATATAATATTATGTTATATATAATATAATATAATATTATATTATAATATAATATTATATTATATTATAATATATAATATAATACAATATTATATAATATATAATTTAATATTATATTATATAATATAATATTCTATTATATAATCCGATTTTTATTTGTAATTTTAATTTAAAAAATATATTATATGTTATGTATTATATAATATGTATTATATAATAGAATATTCTATTATATTATATATAATATAATATTCTATTATATAATACATAACATATAATATATTTTTTAAATTAAAATTACAAATAAAAATCGGATATCAGATAAAATCGGATATCCGATTTTATCGGATATCTGATTTCATCCGATATCCAATTTGCATAGGTAATTACCAGGCCAAGGTGTACTGACACCCAGGCGAGTGAGGAAGGCTATTTTTTTCACATCGCCACTTTTTGGCCCCCCTTGATCCTACACTAACCCATCAATCAAGACTTTAGTTGTAATTCAAATAGAAAATGAATAATAATTATTTATTAAAATCAAAAGAAGGCATAATTTATATTGTTGGAAAGATGAGAATTTTCTTAAAAATCTATTTTCATTTCATCAATTTTACATTAAAAAAAAGACGTTAACAACCAAGGCAAAGTCTGGAAAAGAAAGGAAAACTCCTAAACACAGTTTTTGTGTTGACTCTCTAGGTTTGGAATGTCATAGCCAAATATTAAAGAAATCCTGAGGCAAATACCAAGGCTGTAGATTTCTATCAGAGGTAATGGATATCTAATATTATTAGATTGGATAATATTGGATATTCGTTACCTTCAAATATTTGATTTTTATTAGTTTTTCTATAAATATAATATATGATATATTATAATCTCTTATACCATTATGTATTGTGAGAATTTTCCTATAGAAACAAAGATTTGGAGTCCAATAAAAAAAATAATAATAAGAGAGAAATAATATGTGACAAGAAAAAACTGTATCCTAATCAATAATGCAATAAGATGATCAATTGGATTGGATCAACCAATCATACAATGGACATGAGCCTACTTATAAAGGCAAGGACATAGGCAAATGAGAGCACACAATCATGACATGTGGCCCAATGATATACAAGGGTAGGTAAGGGTAGGTAGGAGAAATAATAGAATATTCCACTAAAGGTGGGTTACCCATTGAAGGTGGAATGTGACAACATGATATCACCACAAAAGACAGAATTTGTCCTACAATTGACTTCCCTAGATGCACACTTCCCTAAGTGTCTCATATGAAAACTCCAATGAATGTATTATCCTAAGTTAACTTAATTTAAGTGTAATTATGAGACATAATTTACACCAACATCCCCCCTTAAGTGCTACTTAGGGGAATGTGGATTCAAGCTAACAATGGAAGATGGGTCCTAGCTACCAGGTCATGTTTGGTACCCATGTATAAATAGAATGTGATCTCTCAAAAAAGGAGAAAGAGAGAAAAAACCAACAGGAAAATGATCCCCCACAAAAGAGATGAAAAAACACTGCTCTCAATGATGTATGAGAAGGACAAAACCTCATGTGAAGAAAAATTCCCCCCATAAGAGAGAAGACGAAAGACCATGGAACCACCCCTCAATGTAGAAACTCCTTGAAGGATCGTCCAAGATGTTGACAAACATTCCTTCCCGTTAGTAAGAAATACAGCCAATGTTGCACCAAGAATGCCAAAGTGTAACAAAATTAGGTACCAATGTTGATGAAGAATGACCGATGAATCACTCACTGCAACGAAATGAAGTTTGGGCATGGAGACACCTGCTTGAGAATCAACTAGATAATCATCAATGAAAAATTCATACAATCTAAGTCTCGCTCGAGCCATGTACATATTTGTACAATCTAAGTCTCAACTAGAATTGTGCACCAAGTCTCACAAGATATTTCCTAACCTATGGAGTACAAAAGGATTACATCAAATATGTCATCAATGACAAATTACAAAGAGGTGTGGAACTTTATATTGGTGTGTGTACAACATAGCTCATATAAGAGAATACAATATGATTATGCAAATTTGGAAACATGAAGATGATGCCACCAAAAAATGTCATATAGAAAACTACAGATGAAGATGCCTCTAATTGGGATGATGCCAAGAAAAATGTAGGAGCAAACTGACCCCCCCACTTGGTTGTTGGTTGGAGAACACTGCAAGACAGGTATGATAGGTGGACAAGAAAAAAATCTATTCCCAATTTTGCTTATTACATGAAAATTTTATTTTTTAAAAAATTAATTAAAATTTATAAAAATATTTACTAAAAACCATATTAAAAATACTTTATTAAAAATTTAATAAAGAAAAAACCTTTTTTTTGACAAAAAAAACTTTATTAAAAAACCAAAAAAAACCCATGATATTAAATTTTTTATTAAAACCTTTATTAAATATTAATAAAGATGATTTTTTTTTTAATTTTGACATTTAAAAAAAAACATTGAAAATTTTTATTAAAATTTGAATAAAAAAAATTATTAGTAAACATTTAAAAAAAAACATATAAAAAAGGTTTTGATTTAAAAAAGAACTTTTTAAAAACCAAAAAACCATGTGAGAATTTGCCTATAGCAACCAAGATCTAGAGTCAAATGGAAAACACAAGAACAAGAGAGAAATAATATGTGACAAGAACAAATTGTGTTCTCATCAATAATGCAATAAGATGATCAACTAGATTAGATCAACCAATCATACAATGAACATGAGCCTACTTATAAAGGCAAGGCCAAAGGGAAATGAGAACACATAGTCATCACATGTGGCCAAATGAGATGCAAGTGTAGATAAAGGTAGGTAGGAGAAATAATATAATATTCCACTAAAGGTGGATTATCCACCGAATGTGAGATGTGACAACAAGATATCACCATAAAAGGTGGAATTCCTCCTACAACCAACTTCCCTAGATGCACACTTCCCTAAGTGTTTCATATGCAAGCTACAATTAATGCATCATACTAAGTCAACTTAGGTATGTTTAATTATGAGACATAATTTACACCATGTATAATATATAATATACTATATTATTATATATGTATAATATTTAAAATATTATCTTATATATTTTATTTAATATATATATATATACATATTAATGATATTAATATATATATCAATAAACTCATTATATATCCCGATAAATAAATTATGTTTCCCTAGATCCCTCGTATAGTCTCTCATTTTGACACTCTTTCCCTCTATCTATAAGTATATCTCTCTTGCTATCCCTAACACCTTGTACACTTATTTGTACCCAACTCTTTCCTCCTATGTATCATACTTCAAGATCTCTCTCTCTCTCTCTCTCTCTCTCTCTCTCCACTTCTCTTACTCTCTCACCTCTCTCCCTTTCTCCCCCATCTCCTTTGCCCACACCCTCTCAATTTCCCCTTATCTCCCTCTCCCTATGTTGATACTTCCATCTCTCCCCTCTCCCACTCAATCTAATTACTCCCTCTCTCTCTCTCTATATATATATATATATATCCTTTTTCCCTTCTCTCCCTATCTCACCCTCTCAATTTTCCCTTATCTACCTACCTATACCTCTCCCCCTATCCTTTGTTAATTCCTCCCCTCTCTCCCTCCCCCAATTACTCTATCTCTCTAGATCCCTTTCCCCTTCTCTCCCCATCTCTCCCTTTCCCATTCTCTCCCTATCTATATTTCTCTCTCATTAACCCTTACCAACCCGCTCTCCCTCTCACCTACTCTCTCTCTCTATCTCTCTCTAGATCCCTTTCCCCTTCTCTCCCTATCTATCACTCTCTACCTATCCCTTTCTAGTTCCCCCCACCCCCCCTCTCTCTCTCTACATCCAGTTTCCCTTTCTCTCCCTATCTCTCCCTTTTCCTTATAGACTACTATTCCCCTCCCTTGCACAACCCATCTCTCTCTCTCTCTCTCTCTCTCTCTCTCTCTCTCTCTCTCTCTCTCTCTCTCTCTCTCTCTCTCTCTCTCTCTCTCTCTCTCCCCCCTCCTCTCCCTATCTCTTCCTCTCCCTTTCCCCTTCTCTCCCTATCTATCACTCTTCGCCCCCCCCCCTCTCTCTCTCTCTCTCTCCCTTGCACACCCCCTTAAGCCCTTTCCCTTTCTTTCCCTCTCCCCCTCTCTCTCTCCCTATCTTAAACAAGGTATCAGATATTTGATACCTATGAAAAAGGGTGCCAATGAAACTGTTGTTCTCCTTATGAATAGATATAGGATATAATCGAATATATGATACATATGAGAAAGGGAACCAACAAAATTAATGGTACCCTTATTAAAAGATATCAGATATCAAATAATATATGATATTTGATACTTGAGCCACACAAAAGAGAATAGTGGGCCATTTTGAGCATTCTAATGGTCCATACTTCTTTTTGTAGGTGACAAACATGGTTTTATAGACAAATAGATACCAAATTCTACTTTTTTGAGAATCTTTTACACAAATTTGTCATTAGCAATCATTTTTCAGCATCTTTTTGGAGCTATAATGGGGAGCAGTAATCGTCCAAAGCAAAAAAGTAAAAGAAAACTTTCAAAAGAGAAAATTGTAGCATATGGAAAATGACATAGAAAAAGTCGTAAGAAGAGAAGATAGGGTATGTCAAATATTGGTGAAGGTGAGGCCTCTACTCCACCCATAAGTGTTATTTCAAGTGAAGAGGAAATTGAATATGCAAATGTTGACCATGATATTGAAAAAAATTTAAAATATAGATATTGATTTTGAAAATGGTGTACATGATATTAAAATTAGGAATAAAAATGTTTAAATTGATATTCAAAATTTTCAATATAATACTGAATTTGAAATGAAAATGTGGGAATTAAAAGTGAAAATGTTGTAATTGACTTTGAAGGTGAAAATATTGGAATTGAAATTGAAGGTGAAAATTTTGGAATTGACATTGAAGATGAAAATGTTGAACCAAGTGAATATTATGTATCACCAAATTACATGAGAAATGAAGACCCTCCCATGTAAGAAAGAGAAATTCCAAATTCGATACCTTCGAATAACCCCAAAATGGTTACTTGAAATTGATGAGAAGATTATAGACAATCTTGAAGGCAAGAGGTCAACACAAACTGTTCAATTGTGGGCTATGCAAATTCACAACCAATATTTTAACAATAAGAAATTGATCAAGAAATGCCAACTTTTTGTACAATTTATAAAGATGCAAAAGATGAGACCTTTGCTAGCCAAACTGAAGATTCATGTGAACAAGAAGATGAAGATTGGGGGCTTGGTTCCTTGAAATTAGTGATGTCTTATCTCCTTGTGATCTCACTCCTAATTGCTCCTCTCTTTCTACTTTACCACAAACTTGTTGGCATTGAGTTGTCATTGATGTCAACTGGTATTACAGGCTACCGGTAGAATTATGTCAAATCGATATGAAGAAAATAGAACCCACATAAGGAAGATTAACATGAAGGCTTCTCAACCGGTATGGTGGAAGACAAGTAGTTATTGAAACTATCAATAACTTTACCGGTATGAGGTGAGATGCATGTGTGTGTTAGCATGTTGACTGATAACCATTAGAGTATAAACCGGTCGAGAGGTTGGTTGCCTATTTATGATGAAGGAGAAGAATGTTAAAATGATCACAAACCATAGGAGGTGAAGATGTGCTACCAGTGTAGTGTGCACTACCGGTTAGCAAGAGGAGAAGGTCTCACCAGAAAAGGCTTGTGTCGGTATGATTAGTTTGATTTTTTTTCTAGTGTAAACTGACCTTGTGTTGGTGAGCTGAGTGTATGATTGATGTGATGCCATGTGGAGCTGAGGTGGCAAGCATGCAGAGGTCAGTGAAGTTTCCATCAACATGGTTGTTGAAACAGCTAAGTCAACATTATTGAAACAACCACAAATCATGGGATGATAATAGATTGATGTGGCTCGATGAAGAAAGAGTGACAGAGAAAGATCAGGAGTTGTTGGTGCCTAGATCGAAGAAAAGAAGTCAGACTGCAAGAGGACCTCGAAAAGGAAACAATTGGGTCTTAAATAAGTCAATTGATTTCAAGGTCAAGGATCATGATTGGGTTTTCTATCTCTAGCAAATATTCATTGGATAATGGAAAACATGTACAGATGCATTCCTCGAGTACAAGTGATTGATCCAAGGAATATTGAATTAGATTTGATGTAGATTTGGTCGGGTGAAGGAAACCCTAACCACCCTCAGTTTGAATTGATTCTTGGCGGGAAATCTCAAGTTTAAATATGATGACTTGAGACTGTGATTGGTGTTGTAGCGGAGGAAAGGCAAGTGTGAAATCATTGTCTCAGAGTTGAAGAGATAAATTTTTTGAAGTGTTTATGAGTGAAGACTAGATCAGTAAGGAGAAGTAGGATGAACCGGTAGAAGGAACAAACCGGTGGAGAGAACATAGAACACAGAGGTGACAAACTAGCAAAAGCTATACTTGATGAAGAGTGATCAAGTGTGAGTTGAAGAGTGAAGACATTATGAGAGGGGACTTAGAAAAGTTATCAGCAAAGAAAAGTTGCAAAGTGGGTGGAGAGAATATAGACCGGTAAGGTTGAAACCGATAGAGCAGAATATTGTAAGGTTGCGAAAATTCATTTGCAATAGTGATTTCATGTGTATAACTGAGTTTTATATTGTTTTCACTAAGTTGGAGCTTAGTGCAGGGGTTCTAGCTCCTTTAAGTTGTATCCTATAAATTGTGCAGGGGTTGGTGCTCATAAATCAGGGGTTGGTGCTGCTTGGGTTGGTGCCCTAAATATTGTAATCTGAGATTCATTGTGAGGTTGGATTGGAGCATAAGATCTCCAACAGCTATTCTCATTGAGTTTTTTCTCACATTGGTTTTTCCTCATATATATCCGGTGTTATGTGATGCATTCTTGTGCATGTGTCATTTTAATGTTTTAGCAAGTCATTTCACACACCCTATTTGCATTGTTTGAGCTACCGGTTTGCACTTGGTTTGTTTTTGTAGTCACATAAATCTGTCCACTTAATTAAATGAATACTTAGTATTTATTTGATTATTTAACCATCAATTAATAATTAATTAAATTAATATATTTAATTAATTCATCTTAACCCTATTCTCCTATTAATTAAATAAATTATTCAATTTATTTGATTTAATTCACTTAACCAAATTCAGACCATTAATTAAATAAATAAATCATATTTATTTAATTAAATCTTCTCTCACATTTAAATAAATTAATATTTATTTAAAACCCCCAAAATCCCACCTCTCACATTTAAATAAATAAATCATTTATTTAAATCACCTTTATTCTCCACCCACTTGCATTTTCCTACAAATGCAAGTTGCACAATTATTTTAAATAAATAATTTATTTAAATCACCTTTATCCTCCACCCACTTGTATTTTCCTACAAAAGCAAGTTGCACAACTATTTTAAATAAATTATTTATTTAAAATCCTATTTATCCTCACCCACTTGAAACCTTTAATGGTTTCCCTTAAAGTAGTCAAACTTGATGGCTTTAAAGTCTTCAAACTTGATGGCTTCCTTCTATAGTCTTCTTAAGACTCTAATGGTTTTCCTTAAAGTCTTCAAGCCTTTAATGGTTTCCCTCAAAGTCTTCAAGCATTTTAAATGCTTTACCTTCTTTTTCTCATTTAAATAAATTAATATTTATTTGAATATTTATCCAAATGCAAATTACACCATTTAATTGAAATAAATGATTTTATTTTAATTGAAAATACCAAAATTTCTCCCACTTGCATTTTCCTACAAAATCCACTTGTATGCCTAAACCCCTTCTAGATTCTTCTAAACCCTTCCTAATTAGCCTAATCCATCCCTTAAATATTGTCACATTCCTAAGCAAATTGGAGTCACTTCTCAAAGACTCCAAAGTCTTTGAAAAGCAATTAATGCTTTGTGTGTTCAACAAATTAACCCTCAAAGTCTTGGATAACCTTTGAAAGCTTCCAACCTTCAACCACTAAATGGCTCAAAGTCTTTGATAACCATTGAAGGCTTTCAACCTTCAACCACTTAATCCCCAAAGTCTCCAATAACCATTAATGGTTACCTCAAACCCTCCCACATGGTTAAAACATTTGTTTTGACTCAACCTCTACCCAACCCAAAGGTCTCATCAGGCCATTAATGCTTTGACCATGATTATCTCTTAAACATTTGCACAAAGGTTTATCCTTGGATTAACTCTTAATCCAGTGGGTAATCTTAATTTAGACTTACCCTTACCTTCTAGATAACCATGAGGTCTTCTCAGGTCTTTAATGCCTCCAACCTCTTCTCTCAACCCAATCCTATGTTGAAACTTGTCACCATTTTATTGGTGCCAATTGTGCACATGGATCCCCAACTTTCAATCCTAACCCTTGTTAAGATTGCTCAATCTTAACCCTTCATTTCCCTATTTCTTCTATAAATAGAACCCTTCTCCTCAAGCAAAAGGAGAAGCATTTTAGAGTATTGTTGTTATACTGGCATTAGCATAGAGCTTTTTCATAGCATCACTATCTACTCTTGCATAGTATTTGCTTATCGTATTCAACCATCTTGAATCTCCATATGGCATCCATGGCTAGTGCTAAAAGCTGAGAGCTACACTCATTTGGGACTTGGAGAGGAGAGGAACAAGGGAGGAGCAACTATGAGCATCTTGATTAGCTATTTCATTTTATGTTTATATGCTTTCTATTTCATGCTTAATATCTCTCTTGATATGCCTGTTTAGGATAATCTTTTGTTGCTAACACTAACGTTTGTTTCTTGTGCTCTTGTGTGTGTTGCCATCAAACAGATTTTCTAATCCTTTTTGCAGAGCATCATTTGGTGAACCTGACGTGAATCCAAACACCAAAAAGATCAACTTTTTTTTTTTTTTTTAACCAATAACATGTTTGAATGTTGAAAATGTCACACAGGTTGCGATTTTGACACTGTTTTGGTGTGTTTGGCATTATTTTGGCGCTATTCCCCCTGTTTCAGTGCTTTTCCCTTCTCTGTCTTTCCCTTTCTTTTAATACGTTTGTGTTAAATAGTGCCTCTGTTCAAACGCAGACTAGCGCTATTGTAACAAAACGTTGTACAAATCACCTTGTAACCAAAAAAAAAATAAAAAATTAGGCTTGTAGAAGCCCACCAAATAGGTGGATTTTACTAACTATTTTTCTCTTTTGTGCAGATTTAAATTAGATTAAAGAGTAGATTTATATTTTTTACTAACTTGTTTTTGAAGTTGGTTTTAAAAATGAATTCACTTTTTATTTTGGTTTAAAATTAACTTCACATTTCAAATTTGGGCTTTTGAAAAAGAATCACACATTTGTTTGGGGCTCTTAAAAAGAATTTCATTGTTCAAAGGTAAAAAGAACCACAAACTTATACAAAAACAACTTTATTTTTTTTTTTTTTGCAAGTTAGGAAACAAACTTCGTTTTGGTGCTTAAAATCAACAAGGCAAATTTTATTTCTTGCATCAAGATAAAACTCACAATCCACACTTCCATTTTTGGTGCAAATAAAATTCACAATCAACTTGTCTCATTTTTAAAGCAATCTTACTTCATGCAAACGTGTTTTTCATTAAGTTGACCAGGATTTTCAAATTCTAGTTTACTCAAACAATTGCCTTTGAAAATTAAAAAGAACACCATGATTGTTGGAGCAACATCTCCAAATAGTTAGATCACATTGCAATGATAGATTAAAAAGAACAGGTGTTTTTCGTGCTTGGCACACTTGTGCAAAGAGTTGGTCGAGTGGTCCTACTTCTAACACACACTATCCTCTCCCTTGGCTTTCGTGGTCCTAGGTGCAAGAGAAAAGTGTTAGTAACACTCACATTTTATCTTTTTTAAGAGAGGCCTGCCAAGGGATCGATACTCTTGGGAACGACCTCGAGCGGTAAATCCTTCGAGCCGCTATAGAAATCAGGTGAGAGCGAAAGCTGTAGCCTTGGGTATAGCTGTTCCTACAGTGTAACTGGCCGAAAGGACAAATGGGCCCCACCACCAGTTACAAGGCTCTTAAGTGAGTCACTGCAGAATGAACTTATGTCCAAAGCCATCGAACATGACTAAACACCTTTAAGTAGTAGCCCACCCGTTCTATTGATTGAGGATATTTGAGATACAATTTAGTGCAAGAGCATAGAAGGTTTTGCTCCCAAGATACTCACCATACATATTTCCTTGAGTAGAAACATAGCTTTTTGAAAAGTCACTTGTGACTTGATAAAAGTGGTGACTCCCCCATCATAGGGATCATCTATTTGTTATGCTCGTGCAAGACTTAGTATATCACATCCTTACCTGCCACGGCGGGATTCATAAGGTATGTAGTACCAAAGTCGAAGAAATATCAAGATGTGGGCTAAATTTATCACAACTGGCCACTTGACCATAGGGATAAAGAGTGTTTGAAGTGTGTTCGTTTTACAGACCTAGTGCAAATTGAGCCGACTTCAGGCTTTGGAAATACACCTTAAAATAAATCTAAAGGAAGGGTCAAAAACAAGTCCAAGGATTGGGTTGATCTAGACCCATACTCATTTGTGCCTTTGAGGCTACAATTTTGTGTTTGTGTGCTTGCTTTGTTTTCTTGTCAAAGAAAAATCAGAAAATCAATCCCAAAAACAAAGTATTCATCCAACATCTGTCAACACAACCAAAAATACCAAAAACAAAGTGCAAACAACGAAGAATCACATTTTATGACCATTCTTCACATCTTGCGAAAGAAGAAGTGTCATCAGAATATCACCTTGAAAAGGAGACCACTAAGCTCAAAGGCTTTGATCAAAAGGAGGAAATTCTTCTATATCAATCGACAAATCTTTGTCTCCCATAGAGTCTTTCTACATCGCATGCGTCTATACCTTCAAGGTAAAACAAACGAATTTGATTCTGAATCATTGAACCGCAGAGCTTTTATGCAATATAGAGCTCTGAGTTATCACAAAAATCAAGGAGGAAAGATTAATCCCAACTTCTTCCCAAACATCTGTATCACCTACAACACAGCTCGAGAAGTGCCACCAACGCCTGAAAGGGAAGAAACAGAGTTCGTCCAATTTGTGACACAGAGTTTTTATTGAAGTTAAAAACAAAACATCCATCATCTTACTCATACATTATCATTCCATCATCAATCCATCCCAAAACTCTCAAAACATTAAGAGGTTCCTGTCCTAAGATTCCTTTTTAGATATTGCTTGAAATCAAGCACATCACATCACTTTTTAGATTGTTTCTACATCTAGGATAAGCTCATCCTAAGAGACACATCTATGCAGGTTAAAACTAGTTCATGAGTGAATCCTCTCATTGCTAGGTAGTCAAAATCTGTAACACATCTCAGATTTCTCTACACCTTATCACATCCAAACTCCTCAAACAAACAAGCAATTCAAAGAAGGAATTTCGGTTGCATCTACCTTAAAGTGCTAGAGATCTACATACCACCAATCCACTAAAATCATCAATCCTTCATCAAACAACTCATCATCATCTTCAATCAACTTCAACACAAAACTTGCAAACAAAATGGCTCAAACTTGATCACGGTCAAGGCAACGAGAAATTGGAATTGAAGGACATGACCCAAAAACAACCAATAATGATCATCAGATGTTCAAGGATCCACTTCCATCACAAGATCAAAGGGGTCCTTCCACTTCCAGACGAGGTCCTGATACCACTGATTATACGCAAGCTGCGTATAATTACACTGTCAATCACCTGTATGATGCCAGTGAACAAATTGCAACTATCACCTTCAAAAATCCCACCTCAAATTGCAATGTTGTTACACGTCGTGGCAAAGTTACCATCAAGGCAGCTCCACAGGGTACCACCTCCGTCCCAAAGCAATACAATCTTGTGGAACAATTAGACAAAACGCCTGCGCTTATATCCATTTTAGAGCTATTACACCTGTCACCATCTCATAAAACTATCTTGGATCACGCACTCCAAGAGGCGTCAGTCCCTGCAAACCTAAACACGGACCAATTTCAAGCCATGGTTGGAACTCTAAAGTCATCACCTTGTCTCACTTTTTCTGAAAGTGACAACTCTTCGTTCCAACAACCTCATAACGCCTCACTCCACATTGAAGGCTTTGTCAACCAACACAGGATCAAGCGAGTCTTGATAGATAATGGAGCAGGCCTAAACATCTGTACACTACAGTTGGTCACAGCATTGGGATATGCAATAGAATCAGTGGATCCTCGCAAGAAGATCACCATCAAGGCCTATGATGATGCAGAGCGTTCATCCAAAGGAGCTGTGGTACTACCAATTCGAGTGGGCCCTGTGGTAAAGCATATCATTTGTCAGGTTCTGGACCTTCCTCTGC
Organism: Cryptomeria japonica; assembly: GCF_030272615.1. NCBI lineage: Eukaryota > Viridiplantae > Streptophyta > Pinopsida > Cupressales > Cupressaceae > Cryptomeria > Cryptomeria japonica. Next base: position 201,646,934 of record NC_081409.1, on the reverse strand, counting down.
CATATAATCTATTATTAGGGAGACCTTGGATACATGCCATGCAAGCTATTCCATCTACCTACCATCAATGTATCAAGTTCCCACATAACGGGGTCGAGATCACAATCCTGGGCGATGCAAATCCCTTTGCATTTTGCCATAATATCAGCCATCAACCAGAGATTACCGTTCCTAATAATAGAGAAGCCATTTCCTCCACATCATATATAAATCCCGCCTCTCTTGCCAGTTCAAACACCCCTATGCCCAAGCAAGAAAAGCTAAAAATGAAAGTCGCAGAGGAAGGTCCCGGGGAATATAACTTAAGTCAACTCTTTTGTGTGGGACAAATGCCCACTTCTCCTAGAACACATGGTAAACCACAGCAGTTGCTCCAGCAACCACTAATCACGCCAGCATGTGCCTTAACGCCTTTCATCCTTGGAAAGAGTCAAGAGGAAGAAACACAAGATGAGGACCTAGCGGACTGGATCTATAAAGATCCCATCACCACTGACAAACCGCAAGTTACACTTCCTACGGAACAATATGGCAAAGGCCTCCTCATTATGCAAAGAATGGGATATGATGGTCAGAGTGCTTTGGGATACTGCAAACAAGGACGACACGAACCGCTGCTACCAGAATTCAAGCCCAAAGGTAATACAGGCCTAGGCTTTGAAAAAGAGATCCTTCCTAAACTCAGATTTAAAGGAAAACCTAGCAAACCATTTTGCCCACCTACTGTAAAGAGGACACCTTTCATAATCAAAGCACCATCAAGCAATATTGTCACTGCCCCATCGAGGCTCACAAACCCACCGCAACCGTCATCAGTGCCAAAAATCCCACCAATCGAACTAGTAATCCCATCCACAGCAGTCATCACATCAATAAAACCATTCATAGCAGCAACTATATTGGAACCCGTAGCAGCATCTATGGCACCAGCCGTTCCAATAGAAGCCACTAAATCAACACTGTCGATACTTCCAGTGACAAAACCTTTAATCCCCATCACCGTTCCTGCAGCACCGATCACCTCAAAGGTACATAAACCAATCACGCCTGCCGTATTTAACTCCAAAGACATCCCAGTATGGTATAGCAATCGGATGCTGGAGAGTGATTTAGAGACTGACTCACATGAGTGGGAATTTGATTCTGTACAACTTAACACTTCAGATGAGGAAGACACATCACCACCTCCACCCCGCAAAGACATCCCTGTTTACGGAGAAGCACAGATAAAGACCACTTGGGTACCTGAGCTGGAAACATCTTCCACAGACCCTACGTCTCATCCTACGCCTGATTCTGACAGGGAGAGTACCATCAACGACCTTCACCACACCGTCTTAACCCTCACTGATACATCTCCCGCACTTAACTCAATCGATGACGTAATGCCCATTGTCCACCCTGAACTCATTGAATGGAACCAACCAAATCCCCCATGTCTTGACCTCTTCCAAAACGATGAGGCTATCATTGACTTTTTGGAATTAAGGGATAATCTACCAAGCGGGGATCACAAAGCTGGATTCGCCATTGAACTTAATAGCACAGCATACTTCGGGGCGGATGCCAAACCCTTCAGCTGCAAAAATATAACATTAAAACATGGATCTTCCAGTGAAAACCACACTGTGGCACTGTTTGATCCAACAAAAGTAAAAAGAAAGAGCGTATCCAACGGTGAAAACCTCTCTGAGGCACTTGAGGATGAAGGGTTTGACATTCTCCCTGCTAGTACACAACAGGAACGATCGACGATTCTCATTGAGGAGACCAAAGAATACAATGTGGGGACTCCTGAAAATCCTCATATCATACATCTGGCATCTCTTCTCACTCCAGAGGAACAACCTCAATTTATAGAGTTCTTCCAACAGCGTCAGATCAACTTTGCATGGTCATATGCAGACATGCCTGGGCTTGATCCTGATTTAGTCATGCATCATCTCACAGTAGCAAAAGGAGCCAAACCTGTCAAGCAGAAGCTTCGTAAGATGCATCCTCAGATTGTCGTGCTAGTCAAAACAGAACTCAAGAAACTCCTGGATGTTGGTTTCATTAGACCAATTGATTATGCAGAATGGATCTCCAATATTGTGCCAGTTGGCAAACCAAAAGGGGGCATCCGCATTTGTACAGACTTCAGAGATCTAAATAAAGCATGTCCTAAGGATGACTTCCCTCTACCAAATATTGACATCATAGTAGATTTGACAGCAGGACATGCCATGCTTTCACTCATGGATGGCTTTTCAGGATACAATCAAATAAAGATCGCACTAGAGGACCAACATAAGACAGCCTTCACATGTCCATGGGGCACATACTGCTGGAATGTAATGCCTTTTGGTCTAAAGAATGCAGGAGTGACCTATCAAAGAGCAATGACCACCATCTTCCATGACATGATGCATACTATAATGGAAGATTATGTGGATGATTTACTAGCAAAATCACTTACTAGAGAAGGACATCTTCACATCTTAGATAAAATCTTTGATAGACTGGAACAATACCATGTTCGACTCAACCCAAAGAAATGTGTCTTCGGAGTGACCTCCGGGAAGCTTCTAGGATACATTGTCTCAAGCAAAGGCATTGAGGTCAATCCAGCAAAGGTTAAAGCAATCATGGACATGCCACCTCCAAAGAATATCAGTCAGCTAAGAACACTACAAGGACGGCTTCAATCTATCCGCAGATTCATTGCACAATTGGCTGATAAGTGTCACCCATTCACACACCTGCTACACAAGAACATCCGCTTTCAGTGGGATGCCCGATGCCAGCAAGCGTTTCAGGCGCTTAAAGACTATCTCATGAATCCACCATTGCTGATGCCACCAGATCCAAGTAGACCATTATTGCTCTATATCTCAGCAACAAGTACAGCATTGGGTGTACTACTAGCACAACATAATGCAGAAGGAAAAGAGTGTGCTATTTACTACATCTCTCGCACACTGGTGGGCTATGAACTCAATTACACACCTATTGAGCGAGCTTGCCTAGCAGTAATCTTGGCAGCCACTAAATTGCGACACTATCTATTAACACACAAGGTACAACTCATCGCAAAGATTGATCCACTCAAGTACTTACTCAGTAAAGCAGCATTGACAGATCGTTTGGCCAAATGGGTGATGATTCTAAGTGAATTTGACATTGAGTATGTGGACCGTAAAGCTATCAAAGGTCAAGTTATTGCAGATCAGTTGGCTGATGCACCACTCATAGGCGATCATCCTCTCATTTCCAATTTTCCAGATGAAGAGATATTCATGATTACAGAAGCACAGTCATGGAAATTATACTTTGATGGTTCATACACTAGGCACGGCTCGGGGGCAGGCATTCTGTTTATCACACCTCAAGGTGATAGCATCCCGAAGTCTTATAGGCTCACATTTCCATGCACAAACAACATAGCAGAGTATGAGGCCTTGATCACGGGACTCAGGTTAGCCGTACAATGGAAATTACAAGAACTACAAGTATATGGCGATTCCCAACTAGTCATTCGACAAGCAACTGATGAATATCAGACCAAAGATGATAAACTCATGCCATATAAGCAAATGGTGGACAGTCTAAAGACATCATTTACTACTATCACTTTTGAGAAGATACCAAGAGATCAGAATCGAGCTGCTGACGCCATGGCTACCATCGCATCTCTACTAGATCTTCCACAGAATTCAACACGCTACGAGTTCTTGGTAGAACAACTTTGGATTCCCGCTTATGATATCCCCGAATCTGAAATGATATGTTGCCTTGTTGGTTCTGAATCCCCATGGTACGGTGAGTTCTACACCTATCTCCGCGATCACACCCTTCCTCCCAACCAATCAAATAACCAACGTAAAACCTTCATTCGCCAAACTGCTCGATATACCATTATTGCCGAAACCCTATACCGACGCAGTCTTGATGGTACTCTCCTTCGATGTCTAGAACAAGGTGAGATAACAAAGGCTTTGGAAGAGGTACATGAAGGAATTTGCGGGACTCATTCAAGTGGTCCATCACTAGCCAAGAAGATCATGCGAGCTGGATACTATTGGCCATCTATGGAAAAGGATTCCTACTACTTTGTCAGGAAATGCAAGAAATGTCAAGTTCACGGCGACCTGATACATGCACCGGCCCAGGAACTGCAACCAATCACGACACCATGGCCTTTTTGTCAATGGGGTCTTGATCTTGTGGGTAAAATCCATCCATCTTCATCCAATGGCCATAAATTCATTATTACCGCCACCGAATATTTCACCAAGTGGATCGAAGCTGTTCCACTTACCCAAGTCACCGGCAAGCAGATCGCCTCATTCATCCTCAATTACATCATCTGTCGGTATGGTGTGCCCATGTCCATTGTCACAAATAACGGTCTTCCTTTCAAAAATCAGGATGTCCGTGAGCTTTGTGAGAAATTTCATATCCAACACCGCTTTTCCACTCCCTATTACCCACAAGGCAATGGTCAGGCCGAAGCATCCAATAAAAACATATTGAGGATCCTAAAGAAGACAGTCAATGATGCCGGTCGTGATTGGCATGTTCAATTGAATCCAGCGCTATGGGCATATCGAACTAGCATTCGAACCCCTACAGGTGCAACTCCTTATTCATTGGTCTATGGTGCAGAAGCTATCTTGCCTATTGAGGTCGAGATACCATCATTAAGGGTTTCCTTGCACAATCTCATTGATGATGACGCATACAGAGTCTCACGCCTTCAGGACTTGGAGCTACTTGATGAGAAGCGACAAGCTGCATACAACCATCTCAAAGCCTATCAGCAGCGCATGAGTAGAAGCTACAATCACCGAGTTAGACCTCGTACATTTGAGGTAGGTGATCTTGTTCTTCGAGAGAATCCTCGCAACCAACCAAACAGAGAACATCAAGGCAAGTTTGAATCAAATTGGCTAGGCCCATATGTTGTCACTGTTGTATTTGGGTCCAGGGCATATCAGTTGGCTACATCAGACGGAGAACCGCTCGCAGATCCAATCAACAGCATGCACCTCAAACGGTTTTACACATAAGCTGTACAGAGCATCAGGCTCCCCTGCCTATCAGAAAATACCAAAAAACATTCAGAAAAATGTCCTGAAGAAAATATAAAAACATTCAAAAAAGTAAAGAAAAATCATGCATCCAAACGGTGAACAACCACTCCGGTGGCACCTTGGGTAAGAACGATGGTGAAAACCTGGCAAACAGGCGCCACTCGTAAAGGCTATGGCTCCATTATCTTTCAGACTTGTGGCGATCACATCTACTTCATACATACATCCATCCATCCATCAACCATGGCTTGTTATTCCTCTGCAATTATGATAGTACTCCATACATCTTGCATCCCGCTTTTTCATAGTCATGTCTAAAACTGGGGGCAATGCCTTTAACCTATTGATGGAAGTGGATTCTACATTGTCTTATGATTCATTAAGTTCTTCATTCAAACAATCATCAAAAATCCAAAAACATTCAAAAATATCTCGCAAAAATACCAAAAACATTCAAAACAATTCAAAATCCAAAAACATCGACAAAACCATTGAAAAATCACACAAAAACATGGCAACACCTTGTACATACTCATCCATGCAGATACCAAAACAAACATTGCGACAAACTACTCACACAATGACCATTTACCAAACAACCACACAATCCACATCAACAATCCAAAACTGTCTTTAAAACAAGGATGCATCCTTCCTTACCAAAACAAAGACAAGATGATGTTTTCTTTGACAAGAAAATTCTGTTAGGCTGTCAAATACTTGGTTGATTTGTGAGTAATTCATTCGTTTATCTGTATCAGGATCTTTCAGCATGGTTTTGTATCGTTTGCGCATTATTTCCGATGAAGTTCTGGGGCATGTACTAATGGTGTCTACGTGGGAAGTTCACTAAGCTATGTGATCATAGGCAAAAATACAGTCATAGATCACTACGGCTTGTTGACTACAGCGTATACCTCGACCATATGAGCATGAACCATTACCAAGGATCCATATTCTTTATTCTTTATGTATATATTGTTTGTTTGCAGGTACAATTCTCTCTCTTTGGTTCCTCCTACCTCATCCAAACTGGATAAAGGTTTTATCTCTTATTACGGTATGCACTTGTCTCAGGATATGATCAGCCTAAGATCAAGGAGGACGATCCAAGTCATGCATGAACGGAGATAATCCTTGTCTGTTCCGCAAGCAATACTCAGGTCAACTTGATCCATTATATCAAGTTGCTTGTATTAACTTGCTATATAAAAATCCATGTAAGAAATACTCTGGTCATCTTGAATCTTTATGTCAAGTTGCTTGTATTTTCTTACAACATTTTAAAGCTCAATGATGAAAAATAATGCACCATGGATCATCATTCCATCTCATTTGTATATATTGCATTCCGTTGCATTCCACCCATCCATACATTCATAATAGCTGCATATCATGCATACATAGTCATAATAATGCATACTCTATTTTACTCATCTTCTTCCATAGGACTCGGTCCTAGTCCTCCATATCTTCTATCTAACATCGAATCCCCCCTCACCCTCCCCATCTCGATAATCACCATCACATACCCTACATCATGTCCCAATCAGCCTAATCAAGCCACGTTCATCACCATCCATCTCTACATAGGAGGGATTGTGTTTCCTATCCTAAGTCATCCAATAAGTCAAGAAAGTTACTCTATTTTGCACAGATACATCGACTCCCACACACCTAGACTATCAACAGATACTCTGATCAAGTATCTTCGGGTCTCAACAGGTAATCGATTATGGTAATCCTAGACTACATCAGGCATTTATCACAATGACCTAGTCTCAACGGGGTTGCCATGATTCCCCACAACCATCCATCACATGCACACACTATCAATTGATCAACCAATCAAACACAATCCATCGGACAATTACATCAATTGTCTAAGTCTCAACGAGTATTTTGCTTCATATACCTTGACTTCATCGGGCAATTACATCAATTGTCTAAGTCACATCCGGTCACTTTGATTCACTTACTCAGACTTTATCATGTCCAAGTGACCAACTGACATCAACTGTCACGCTTTGACTTGACCGGGGCAATTAAACCGATTCCACCAGATTGTCCAACCAATTTTGATCAATTGTATAGCATCAATCCAAACCCCACACTACATCTGCTATGTATCTCTTGCATGACCTCAGGGTATTCGTTGGCTTGTTGTTTCTTCATATTCACTCCATTTTCTCCCATTCTTTCATCATTAGTTCTAATTTCTTCTATTCTACCTCCCCTCCACTTTGCATTCTTTTTCGAGAGATCGCCCGATTTTTCAAAACAAAATTTGGCCCATCTCTCGAGGGGGCATACCACCCATTAAATTTACATTTTATGGGGCATTTCTTCACACCTATTTTTCTTTCTTTGAAACGACGCGATAAACCGCACCGTCTCAAAGAGGGGCAAATGTAGTCACATAAATCTGTCCACTTAATTAAATGAATACTTAGTATTTATTTGATTATTTAACCATCAATTAATAATTAATTAAATTAAAATATTTAATTAATTCATCTTAACCCTATTCTCCTATTAATTAAATAAATTATTCAATTTATTTGATTTAATTCACTTAACCAAATTCAGACCATTAATTAAATAAATAAATCATATTTATTTAATTAAATCTTCTCTCACATTTAAATAAATTAATATTTATTTAAAACCCCCAAAATCCCACCTCTCACATTTAAATAAATAAATCATTTATTTAAATCACCTTTATTCTCCACCCACTTGCATTTTCCTACAAATGCAAGTTGCACAATTATTTTAAATAAATAATTTATTTAAATCACCTTTATCCTCCACCCACTTGTATTTTCCTACAAAAGCAAGTTGCACAACTATTTTAAATAAATTATTTATTTAAAATCCTATTTATCCTCACCCACTTGAAACCTTTAATGGTTTCCCTTAAAGTAGTCAAACTTGATGGCTTTAAAGTCTTCAAACTTGATGGCTTCCTTCTATAGTCTTCTTAAGACTCTAATGGTTTTCCTTAAAGTCTTCAAGCCTTTAATGGTTTCCCTCAAAGTCTTCAAGCATTTTAAATGCTTTACCTTCTTTTTCTCATTTAAATAAATTAATATTTATTTGAATATTTATCCAAATGCAAATTACACCATTTAATTGAAATAAATGATTTTATTTTAATTGAAAATACCAAAATTTCTCCCACTTGCATTTTCCTACAAAATCCACTTGTATGCCTAAACCCCTTCTAGATTCTTCTAAACCCTTCCTAATTAGCCTAATCCATCCCTTAAATATTGTCACATTCCTAAGCAAATTGGAGTCACTTCTCAAAGACTCCAAAGTCTTTGAAAAGCAATTAATGCTTTGTGTGTTCAACAAATTAACCCTCAAAGTCTTGGATAACCTTTGAAAGCTTCCAACCTTCAACCACTAAATGGCTCAAAGTCTTTGATAACCATTGAAGGCTTTCAACCTTCAACCACTTAATCCCCAAAGTCTCCAATAACCATTAATGGTTACCTCAAACCCTCCCACATGGTTAAAACATTTGTTTTGACTCAACCTCTACCCAACCCAAAGGTCTCATCAGGCCATTAATGCTTTGACCATGATTATCTCTTAAACATTTGCACAAAGGTTTATCCTTGGATTAACTCTTAATCCAGTGGGTAATCTTAATTTAGACTTGACCCTTACCTTCTAGATAACCATGAGGTCTTCTCAGGTCTTTAATGCCTCCAACCTCTTCTCTCAACCCAATCCTATGTTGAAACTTGTCACCATTTTATTGGTGCCAATTGTGCACATGGATCCCCAACTTTCAATCCTAACCCTTGTTAAGATTGCTCAATCTTAACCCTTCATTTCCCTATTTCTTCTATAAATAGAACCCTTCTCCTCAAGCAAAAGGAGAAGCATTTTAGAGTATTGTTGTTATACTGGCATTAGCATAGAGCTTTTTCATAGCATCACTATCTACTCTTGCATAGTATTTGCTTATCGTATTCAACCATCTTGAATCTCCATATGGCATCCATGGCTAGTGCTAAAAGCTGAGAGCTACACTCATTTGGGACTTGGAGAGGAGAGGAACAAGGGAGGAGCAACTATGAGCATCTTGATTAGCTATTTCATTTTATGTTTATATGCTTTCTATTTCATGCTTAATATCTCTCTTGATATGCCTGTTTAGGATAATCTTTTGTTGCTAACACTAACGTTTGTTTCTTGTGCTCTTGTGTGTGTTGCCATCAAACAGATTTTCTAATCCTTTTTGCAGAGCATCATTTGGTGAACCTGACGTGAATCCAAACACCAAAAAGATCAACTTTTTTTTTTTTTTTTAACCAATAACATGTTTGAATGTTGAAAATGTCACACAGGTTACGATTTTGACACTGTTTTGGTGTGTTTGGCATTATTTTGGCGCTATTCCCCCTGTTTCAGTGCTTTTCCCTTCTCTGTCTTTCCCTTTCTTTTAATACGTTTGTGTTAAATAGTGCCTCTGTTCAAACGCAGACTAGCGCTATTGTAACAAAACGTTGTACAAATCACCTTGTAACCAAAAAAAAAATAAAAAATTAGGCTTGTAGAAGCCCACCAAATAGGTGGATTTTACTAACTATTTTTCTCTTTTGTGCAGATTTAAATTAGATTAAAGAGTAGATTTATATTTTTTACTAACTTGTTTTTGAAGTTGGTTTTAAAAATGAATTCACTTTTTATTTTGGTTTAAAATTAACTTCACATTTCAAATTTGGGCTTTTGAAAAAGAATCACACATTTGTTTGGGGCTCTTAAAAAGAATTTCATTGTTCAAAGGTAAAAAGAACCACAAACTTATACAAAAACAACTTTATTTTTTTTTTTTTTGCAAGTTAGGAAACAAACTTCGTTTTGGTGCTTAAAATCAACAAGGCAAATTTTATTTCTTGCATCAAGATAAAACTCACAATCCACACTTCCATTTTTGGTGCAAATAAAATTCACAATCAACTTGTCTCATTTTTAAAGCAATCTTACTTCATGCAAACGTGTTTTTCATTAAGTTGACCAGGATTTTCAAATTCTAGTTTACTCAAACAATTGCCTTTGAAAATTAAAAAGAACACCATGATTGTTGGAGCAACATCTCCAAATAGTTAGATCACATTGCAATGATAGATTAAAAAGAACAGGTGTTTTTCGTGCTTGGCACACTTGTGCAAAGAGTTGGTCGAGTGGTCCTACTTCTAACACACACTATCCTCTCCCTTGGCTTTCGTGGTCCTAGGTGCAAGAGAAAAGTGTTAGTAACACTCACATTTTATCTTTTTTAAGAGAGGCCTGCCAAGGGATCGATACTCTTGGGAACGACCTCGAGCGGTAAATCCTTCGAGCCGCTATAGAAATCAGGTGAGAGCGAAAGCTGTAGCCTTGGGTATAGCTGTTCCTACAGTGTAACTGGCCGAAAGGACAAATGGGCCCCACCACCAGTTACAAGGCTCTTAAGTGAGTCACTGCAGAATGAACTTATGTCCAAAGCCATCGAACATGACTAAACACCTTTAAGTAGTAGCCCACCCGTTCTATTGATTGAGGATATTTGAGATACAATTTAGTGCAAGAGCATAGAAGGTTTTGCTCCCAAGATACTCACCATACATATTTCCTTGAGTAGAAACATAGCTTTTTGAAAAGTCACTTGTGACTTGATAAAAGTGGTGACTCCCCCATCATAGGGATCATCTATTTGTTATGCTCGTGCAAGACTTAGTATATCACATCCTTACCTGCCACGGCGGGATTCATAAGGTATGTAGTACCAAAGTCGAAGAAATATCAAGATGTGGGCTAAATTTATCACAACTGGCCACTTGACCATAGGGATAAAGAGTGTTTGAAGTGTGTTCGTTTTACAGACCTAGTGCAAATTGAGCCGACTTCAGGCTTTGGAAATACACCTTAAAATAAATCTAAAGGAAGGGTCAAAAACAAGTCCAAGGATTGGGTTGATCTAGACCCATACTCATTTGTGCCTTTGAGGCTACAATTTTGTGTTTGTGTGCTTGCTTTGTTTTCTTGTCAAAGAAAAATCAGAAAATCAATCCCAAAAACAAAGTATTCATCCAACATCTGTCAACACAACCAAAAATACCAAAAACAAAGTGCAAACAACGAAGAATCACATTTTATGACCATTCTTCACATCTTGCGAAAGAAGAAGTGTCATCAGAATATCACCTTGAAAAGGAGACCACTAAGCTCAAAGGCTTTGATCAAAAGGAGGAAATTCTTCTATATCAATCGACAAATCTTTGTCTCCCATAGAGTCTTTCTACATCGCATGCGTCTATACCTTCAAGGTAAAACAAACGAATTTGATTCTGAATCATTGAACCGCAGAGCTTTTATGCAATATAGAGCTCTGAGTTATCACAAAAATCAAGGAGGAAAGATTAATCCCAACTTCTTCCCAAACATCTGTATCACCTACAACACAGCTCGAGAAGTGCCACCAACGCCTGAAAGGGAAGAAACAGAGTTCGTCCAATTTGTGACACAGAGTTTTTATTGAAGTTAAAAACAAAACATCCATCATCTTACTCATACATTATCATTCCATCATCAATCCATCCCAAAACTCTCAAAACATTAAGAGGTTCCTGTCCTAAGATTCCTTTTTAGATATTGCTTGAAATCAAGCACATCACATCACTTTTTAGATTGTTTCTACATCTAGGATAAGCTCATCCTAAGAGACACATCTATGCAGGTTAAAACTAGTTCATGAGTGAATCCTCTCATTGCTAGGTAGTCAAAATCTGTAACACATCTCAGATTTCTCTACACCTTATCACATCCAAACTCCTCAAACAAACAAGCAATTCAAAGAAGGAATTTCGGTTGCATCTACCTTAAAGTGCTAGAGATCTACATACCACCAATCCACTAAAATCATCAATCCTTCATCAAACAACTCATCATCATCTTCAATCAACTTCAACACAAAACTTGCAAACAAAATGGCTCAAACTTGATCACGGTCAAGGCAACGAGAAATTGGAATTGAAGGACATGACCCAAAAACAACCAATAATGATCATCAGATGTTCAAGGATCCACTTCCATCACAAGATCAAAGGGGTCCTTCCACTTCCAGACGAGGTCCTGATACCACTGATTATACGCAAGCTGCGTATAATTACACTGTCAATCACCTGTATGATGCCAGTGAACAAATTGCAACTATCACCTTCAAAAATCCCACCTCAAATTGCAATGTTGTTACACGTCGTGGCAAAGTTACCATCAAGGCAGCTCCACAGGGTACCACCTCCGTCCCAAAGCAATACAATCTTGTGGAACAATTAGACAAAACGCCTGCGCTTATATCCATTTTAGAGCTATTACACCTGTCACCATCTCATAAAACTATCTTGGATCACGCACTCCAAGAGGCGTCAGTCCCTGCAAACCTAAACACGGACCAATTTCAAGCCATGGTTGGAACTCTAAAGTCATCACCTTGTCTCACTTTTTCTGAAAGTGACAACTCTTCGTTCCAACAACCTCATAACGCCTCACTCCACATTGAAGGCTTTGTCAACCAACACAGGATCAAGCGAGTCTTGATAGATAATGGAGCAGGCCTAAACATCTGTACACTACAGTTGGTCACAGCATTGGGATATGCAATAGAATCAGTGGATCCTCGCAAGAAGATCACCATCAAGGCCTATGATGATGCAGAGCGTTCATCCAAAGGAGCTGTGGTACTACCAATTCGAGTGGGCCCTGTGGTAAAGCATATCATTTGTCAGGTTCTGGACCTTCCTCTGCCATATAATCTATTATTAGGGAGACCTTGGATACATGCCATGCAAGCTATTCCATCTACCTACCATCAATGTATCAAGTTCCCACATAACGGGGTCGAGATCACAATCCTGGGCGATGCAAATCCCTTTGCATTTTGCCATAATATCAGCCATCAACCAGAGATTACCGTTCCTAATAATAGAGAAGCCATTTCCTCCACATCATATATAAATCCCGCCTCTCTTGCCAGTTCAAACACCCCTATGCCCAAGCAAGAAAAGCTAAAAATGAAAGTCGCAGAGGAAGGTCCCGGGGAATATAACTTAAGTCAACTCTTTTGTGTGGGACAAATGCCCACTTCTCCTAGAACACATGGTAAACCACAGCAGTTGCTCCAGCAACCACTAATCACGCCAGCATGTGCCTTAACGCCTTTCATCCTTGGAAAGAGTCAAGAGGAAGAAACACAAGATGAGGACCTAGCGGACTGGATCTATAAAGATCCCATCACCACTGACAAACCGCAAGTTACACTTCCTACGGAACAATATGGCAAAGGCCTCCTCATTATGCAAAGAATGGGATATGATGGTCAGAGTGCTTTGGGATACTGCAAACAAGGACGACACGAACCGCTGCTACCAGAATTCAAGCCCAAAGGTAATACAGGCCTAGGCTTTGAAAAAGAGATCCTTCCTAAACTCAGATTTAAAGGAAAACCTAGCAAACCATTTTGCCCACCTACTGTAAAGAGGACACCTTTCATAATCAAAGCACCATCAAGCAATATTGTCACTGCCCCATCGAGGCTCACAAACCCACCGCAACCGTCATCAGTGCCAAAAATCCCACCAATCGAACTAGTAATCCCATCCACAGCAGTCATCACATCAATAAAACCATTCATAGCAGCAACTATATTGGAACCCGTAGCAGCATCTATGGCACCAGCCGTTCCAATAGAAGCCACTAAATCAACACTGTCGATACTTCCAGTGACAAAACCTTTAATCCCCATCACCGTTCCTGCAGCACCGATCACCTCAAAGGTACATAAACCAATCACGCCTGCCGTATTTAACTCCAAAGACATCCCAGTATGGTATAGCAATCGGATGCTGGAGAGTGATTTAGAGACTGACTCACATGAGTGGGAATTTGATTCTGTACAACTTAACACTTCAGATGAGGAAGACACATCACCACCTCCACCCCGCAAAGACATCCCTGTTTACGGAGAAGCACAGATAAAGACCACTTGGGTACCTGAGCTGGAAACATCTTCCACAGACCCTACGTCTCATCCTACGCCTGATTCTGACAGGGAGAGTACCATCAACGACCTTCACCACACCGTCTTAACCCTCACTGATACATCTCCCGCACTTAACTCAATCGATGACGTAATGCCCATTGTCCACCCTGAACTCATTGAATGGAACCAACCAAATCCCCCATGTCTTGACCTCTTCCAAAACGATGAGGCTATCATTGACTTTTTGGAATTAAGGGATAATCTACCAAGCGGGGATCACAAAGCTGGATTCGCCATTGAACTTAATAGCACAGCATACTTCGGGGCGGATGCCAAACCCTTCAGCTGCAAAAATATAACATTAAAACATGGATCTTCCAGTGAAAACCACACTGTGGCACTGTTTGATCCAACAAAAGTAAAAAGAAAGAGCGTATCCAACGGTGAAAACCTCTCTGAGGCACTTGAGGATGAAGGGTTTGACATTCTCCCTGCTAGTACACAACAGGAACGATCGACGATTCTCATTGAGGAGACCAAAGAATACAATGTGGGGACTCCTGAAAATCCTCATATCATACATCTGGCATCTCTTCTCACTCCAGAGGAACAACCTCAATTTATAGAGTTCTTCCAACAGCGTCAGATCAACTTTGCATGGTCATATGCAGACATGCCTGGGCTTGATCCTGATTTAGTCATGCATCATCTCACAGTAGCAAAAGGAGCCAAACCTGTCAAGCAGAAGCTTCGTAAGATGCATCCTCAGATTGTCGTGCTAGTCAAAACAGAACTCAAGAAACTCCTGGATGTTGGTTTCATTAGACCAATTGATTATGCAGAATGGATCTCCAATATTGTGCCAGTTGGCAAACCAAAAGGGGGCATCCGCATTTGTACAGACTTCAGAGATCTAAATAAAGCATGTCCTAAGGATGACTTCCCTCTACCAAATATTGACATCATAGTAGATTTGACAGCAGGACATGCCATGCTTTCACTCATGGATGGCTTTTCAGGATACAATCAAATAAAGATCGCACTAGAGGACCAACATAAGACAGCCTTCACATGTCCATGGGGCACATACTGCTGGAATGTAATGCCTTTTGGTCTAAAGAATGCAGGAGTGACCTATCAAAGAGCAATGACCACCATCTTCCATGACATGATGCATACTATAATGGAAGATTATGTGGATGATTTACTAGCAAAATCACTTACTAGAGAAGGACATCTTCACATCTTAGATAAAATCTTTGATAGACTGGAACAATACCATGTTCGACTCAACCCAAAGAAATGTGTCTTCGGAGTGACCTCCGGGAAGCTTCTAGGATACATTGTCTCAAGCAAAGGCATTGAGGTCAATCCAGCAAAGGTTAAAGCAATCATGGACATGCCACCTCCAAAGAATATCAGTCAGCTAAGAACACTACAAGGACGGCTTCAATCTATCCGCAGATTCATTGCACAATTGGCTGATAAGTGTCACCCATTCACACACCTGCTACACAAGAACATCCGCTTTCAGTGGGATGCCCGATGCCAGCAAGCGTTTCAGGCGCTTAAAGACTATCTCATGAATCCACCATTGCTGATGCCACCAGATCCAAGTAGACCATTATTGCTCTATATCTCAGCAACAAGTACAGCATTGGGTGTACTACTAGCACAACATAATGCAGAAGGAAAAGAGTGTGCTATTTACTACATCTCTCGCACACTGGTGGGCTATGAACTCAATTACACACCTATTGAGCGAGCTTGCCTAGCAGTAATCTTGGCAGCCACTAAATTGCGACACTATCTATTAACACACAAGGTACAACTCATCGCAAAGATTGATCCACTCAAGTACTTACTCAGTAAAGCAGCATTGACAGATCGTTTGGCCAAATGGGTGATGATTCTAAGTGAATTTGACATTGAGTATGTGGACCGTAAAGCTATCAAAGGTCAAGTTATTGCAGATCAGTTGGCTGATGCACCACTCATAGGCGATCATCCTCTCATTTCCAATTTTCCAGATGAAGAGATATTCATGATTACAGAAGCACAGTCATGGAAATTATACTTTGATGGTTCATACACTAGGCACGGCTCGGGGGCAGGCATTCTGTTTATCACACCTCAAGGTGATAGCATCCCGAAGTCTTATAGGCTCACATTTCCATGCACAAACAACATAGCAGAGTATGAGGCCTTGATCACGGGACTCAGGTTAGCCGTACAATGGAAATTACAAGAACTACAAGTATATGGCGATTCCCAACTAGTCATTCGACAAGCAACTGATGAATATCAGACCAAAGATGATAAACTCATGCCATATAAGCAAATGGTGGACAGTCTAAAGACATCATTTACTACTATCACTTTTGAGAAGATACCAAGAGATCAGAATCGAGCTGCTGACGCCATGGCTACCATCGCATCTCTACTAGATCTTCCACAGAATTCAACACGCTACGAGTTCTTGGTAGAACAACTTTGGATTCCCGCTTATGATATCCCCGAATCTGAAATGATATGTTGCCTTGTTGGTTCTGAATCCCCATGGTACGGTGAGTTCTACACCTATCTCCGCGATCACACCCTTCCTCCCAACCAATCAAATAACCAACGTAAAACCTTCATTCGCCAAACTGCTCGATATACCATTATTGCCGAAACCCTATACCGACGCAGTCTTGATGGTACTCTCCTTCGATGTCTAGAACAAGGTGAGATAACAAAGGCTTTGGAAGAGGTACATGAAGGAATTTGCGGGACTCATTCAAGTGGTCCATCACTAGCCAAGAAGATCATGCGAGCTGGATACTATTGGCCATCTATGGAAAAGGATTCCTACTACTTTGTCAGGAAATGCAAGAAATGTCAAGTTCACGGCGACCTGATACATGCACCGGCCCAGGAACTGCAACCAATCACGACACCATGGCCTTTTTGTCAATGGGGTCTTGATCTTGTGGGTAAAATCCATCCATCTTCATCCAATGGCCATAAATTCATTATTACCGCCACCGAATATTTCACCAAGTGGATCGAAGCTGTTCCACTTACCCAAGTCACCGGCAAGCAGATCGCCTCATTCATCCTCAATTACATCATCTGTCGGTATGGTGTGCCCATGTCCATTGTCACAAATAACGGTCTTCCTTTCAAAAATCAGGATGTCCGTGAGCTTTGTGAGAAATTTCATATCCAACACCGCTTTTCCACTCCCTATTACCCACAAGGCAATGGTCAGGCCGAAGCATCCAATAAAAACATATTGAGGATCCTAAAGAAGACAGTCAATGATGCCGGTCGTGATTGGCATGTTCAATTGAATCCAGCGCTATGGGCATATCGAACTAGCATTCGAACCCCTACAGGTGCAACTCCTTATTCATTGGTCTATGGTGCAGAAGCTATCTTGCCTATTGAGGTCGAGATACCATCATTAAGGGTTTCCTTGCACAATCTCATTGATGATGACGCATACAGAGTCTCACGCCTTCAGGACTTGGAGCTACTTGATGAGAAGCGACAAGCTGCATACAACCATCTCAAAGCCTATCAGCAGCGCATGAGTAGAAGCTACAATCACCGAGTTAGACCTCGTACATTTGAGGTAGGTGATCTTGTTCTTCGAGAGAATCCTCGCAACCAACCAAACAGAGAACATCAAGGCAAGTTTGAATCAAATTGGCTAGGCCCATATGTTGTCACTGTTGTATTTGGGTCCAGGGCATATCAGTTGGCTACATCAGACGGAGAACCGCTCGCAGATCCAATCAACAGCATGCACCTCAAACGGTTTTACACATAAGCTGTACAGAGCATCAGGCTCCCCTGCCTATCAGAAAATACCAAAAAACATTCAGAAAAATGTCCTGAAGAAAATATAAAAACATTCAAAAAAGTAAAGAAAAATCATGCATCCAAACGGTGAACAACCACTCCGGTGGCACCTTGGGTAAGAACGATGGTGAAAACCTGGCAAACAGGCGCCACTCGTAAAGGCTATGGCTCCATTATCTTTCAGACTTGTGGCGATCACATCTACTTCATACATACATCCATCCATCCATCAACCATGGCTTGTTATTCCTCTGCAATTATGATAGTACTCCATACATCTTGCATCCCGCTTTTTCATAGTCATGTCTAAAACTGGGGGCAATGCCTTTAACCTATTGATGGAAGTGGATTCTACATTGTCTTATGATTCATTAAGTTCTTCATTCAAACAATCATCAAAAATCCAAAAACATTCAAAAATATCTCGCAAAAATACCAAAAACATTCAAAACAATTCAAAATCCAAAAACATCGACAAAACCATTGAAAAATCACACAAAAACATGGCAACACCTTGTACATACTCATCCATGCAGATACCAAAACAAACATTGCGACAAACTACTCACACAATGACCATTTACCAAACAACCACACAATCCACATCAACAATCCAAAACTGTCTTTAAAACAAGGATGCATCCTTCCTTACCAAAACAAAGACAAGATGATGTTTTCTTTGACAAGAAAATTCTGTTAGGCTGTCAAATACTTGGTTGATTTGTGAGTAATTCATTCGTTTATCTGTATCAGGATCTTTCAGCATGGTTTTGTATCGTTTGCGCATTATTTCCGATGAAGTTCTGGGGCATGTACTAATGGTGTCTACGTGGGAAGTTCACTAAGCTATGTGATCATAGGCAAAAATACAGTCATAGATCACTACGGCTTGTTGACTACAGCGTATACCTCGACCATATGAGCATGAACCATTACCAAGGATCCATATTCTTTATTCTTTATGTATATATTGTTTGTTTGCAGGTACAATTCTCTCTCTTTGGTTCCTCCTACCTCATCCAAACTGGATAAAGGTTTTATCTCTTATTACGGTATGCACTTGTCTCAGGATATGATCAGCCTAAGATCAAGGAGGACGATCCAAGTCATGCATGAACGGAGATAATCCTTGTCTGTTCCGCAAGCAATACTCAGGTCAACTTGATCCATTATATCAAGTTGCTTGTATTAACTTGCTATATAAAAATCCATGTAAGAAATACTCTGGTCATCTTGAATCTTTATGTCAAGTTGCTTGTATTTTCTTACAACATTTTAAAGCTCAATGATGAAAAATAATGCACCATGGATCATCATTCCATCTCATTTGTATATATTGCATTCCGTTGCATTCCACCCATCCATACATTCATAATAGCTGCATATCATGCATACATAGTCATAATAATGCATACTCTATTTTACTCATCTTCTTCCATAGGACTCGGTCCTAGTCCTCCATATCTTCTATCTAACATCGAATCCCCCCTCACCCTCCCCATCTCGATAATCACCATCACATACCCTACATCATGTCCCAATCAGCCTAATCAAGCCACGTTCATCACCATCCATCTCTACATAGGAGGGATTGTGTTTCCTATCCTAAGTCATCCAATAAGTCAAGAAAGTTACTCTATTTTGCACAGATACATCGACTCCCACACACCTAGACTATCAACAGATACTCTGATCAAGTATCTTCGGGTCTCAACAGGTAATCGATTATGGTAATCCTAGACTACATCAGGCATTTATCACAATGACCTAGTCTCAACGGGGTTGCCATGATTCCCCACAACCATCCATCACATGCACACACTATCAATTGATCAACCAATCAAACACAATCCATCGGACAATTACATCAATTGTCTAAGTCTCAACGAGTATTTTGCTTCATATACCTTGACTTCATCGGGCAATTACATCAATTGTCTAAGTCACATCCGGTCACTTTGATTCACTTACTCAGACTTTATCATGTCCAAGTGACCAACTGACATCAACTGTCACGCTTTGACTTGACCGGGGCAATTAAACCGATTCCACCAGATTGTCCAACCAATTTTGATCAATTGTATAGCATCAATCCAAACCCCACACTACATCTGCTATGTATCTCTTGCATGACCTCAGGGTATTCGTTGGCTTGTTGTTTCTTCATATTCACTCCATTTTCTCCCATTCTTTCATCATTAGTTCTAATTTCTTCTATTCTACCTCCCCTCCACTTTGCATTCTTTTTCGAGAGATCGCCCGATTTTTCAAAACAAAATTTGGCCCATCTCTCGAGGGGGCATACCACCCATTAAATTTACATTTTATGGGGCATTTCTTCACACCTATTTTTCTTTCTTTGAAACGACGCGATAAACCGCACCGTCTCAAAGAGGGGCAAATGTAGTCACATAAATCTGTCCACTTAATTAAATGAATACTTAGTATTTATTTGATTATTTAACCATCAATTAATAATTAATTAAATTAATATATTTAATTAATTCATCTTAACCCTATTCTCCTATTAATTAAATAAATTATTCAATTTATTTGATTTAATTCACTTAACCAAATTCAGACCATTAATTAAATAAATAAATCATATTTATTTAATTAAATCTTCTCTCACATTTAAATAAATTAATATTTATTTAAAACCCCCAAAATCCCACCTCTCACATTTAAATAAATAAATCATTTATTTAAATCACCTTTATTCTCCACCCACTTGCATTTTCCTACAAATGCAAGTTGCACAATTATTTTAAATAAATAATTTATTTAAATCACCTTTATCCTCCACCCACTTGTATTTTCCTACAAAAGCAAGTTGCACAACTATTTTAAATAAATTATTTATTTAAAATCCTATTTATCCTCACCCACTTGAAACCTTTAATGGTTTCCCTTAAAGTAGTCAAACTTGATGGCTTTAAAGTCTTCAAACTTGATGGCTTCCTTCTATAGTCTTCTTAAGACTCTAATGGTTTTCCTTAAAGTCTTCAAGCCTTTAATGGTTTCC